>NC_080670.1:117046400-117091007 GCF_030247195.1 Topomyia yanbarensis
TGCACTTGAAGGGCACAAATCTTTATTTCAGACACAGTTGCGTTTCGGCTTCGCCTCATCAGAAACCGACACTAACTTTTTGTCGGAATAGATTAGCGCCGGCTTGACGCAAATCCCTTAAAACTAAAACACACTTTGTGTTTAAATCGAACGACTGATCAAACGTGATGTCCCGTTCGAGCAGAAGTTCTGTTTATGCCGATGAGACACAGTGAAGCCGAAACTTGTCTTGGCCTAGCAGGCCTATGCGAAAGCACTATGCTATATTCCACCCTAAGGAGGAAAATTTGACAAACACCAAAATTTCTCACTAGGGTGAAAATTTGTTGGTAAACCCAGTCTTTGCACTTGAGGGCACAAATCCTTATTTCTTACACAGTTGCGTTTCGGCTTCGCCTCATCAGAAACCGACACTAACTTTTTGTCGGAATAGATTAGCGCTGGCTTGACGCAAATCCCTTAAAACTAAAACACATTTTGTGTTTCAATCGAACGACTGATCAAACGTGATGTCCTGCCCGAGCAGAAGTTCTGTAGTGAGAAATTTTGGTGTTTACCATATTTTCCTCCTTAGGGTGAAATATAGCATAATATTTAGGCTTTAGGTTTTTATCTTCTACTATTATGATTTTACTGTTTATGATAAATCTTTTCTATTGATTATAAACAATAAATTTTACATTTTATCCAAAGCTTGAGTTTGTGAAGCTCTCAATAAAAAGTTATTTTCGACAAAGAATAATTTAAGAAAATTTCGTAAATATCATTTTATAGCTCGATATACTCCCTACACGTAGTATTCATGCCTTCAACAAAGTTGTTTTAAATGACAGCCTCAACAAATTAGCTAAAGACACGAAGTCTGCTACTATTTTTTTGAAAGATCAATTCTCCATAATTTTAAAACTTCGAAGATGACAATTTCGGAATTATGCCATTTTGACAGCAATTTTCACCAAACCGAATTTCTAGCTACGCCGCTGACTCCAAGTAAGTAGAAACAAAGTCGTTCTACACTCGTCGACAAGAAACTGTTTCGAATACTGCCTATCTATTGTATTGCAGTGAAGACCCGATTTGATGAGCACCCGATTAAGTATTTGTCAGCTTTTGACTTCGATTTTGACAGCCTCATATCAAATTATGTTTCATGGGCTCTAGCAGACGAACAAGGCTGAATGCGGGTAAATCCTTTCTTGACCACATTTTCCTTACCTTAAAGATACAAATATGCAAAAATTAAAAAATCAATCTACTTTAAATTTTACGCAAAACGACCCCTTAAGGGAAACTTATATTAAATATTCAGAAATAGTTATGGGACTACAGGAACTAAAGAAAAACATTTCAACAGCTTCGGTTTATTCTAAAGAAAGATAGAAATATGTACCGATTTAGTCAATAACCCCATTTCGTCAGCCTAAAATACACCATGTTGCTAATTAAAACGGGTCTTTACTCGATTTATTATTTTTTACATCCCATTTTTTGAGGTTTCTTTTTCAATTGCATCGAACTACAACAAATTTTTAGTAGTTTTGAAGGAGTTAGTTTATCAACTTCTTCCAAAAATTGACGAACCTACTCCCATTCGTGCGATAGTTTATGTTAAAAGGTTATCCTAAATTATTTGGTATACTTAAGGGCTTATATGTGGATTGAGAAAATACAGGAATATCCAGCATTTCCCCTATACAATATTACAAAAGCTTATTAAAAAGAAGATGGGTGGGTAATGTCTGCGACATAACCGGAGAGATGTAGAATACATAAGGAACACGTTCTTCAAATATGTTGATACTCATTGGAATTTTCGGACAAAAGGTGATTTGGGCGAGGAATATTTCAAATTATTCTTTACAAAAATGATGGTGGTCCTGAAAAGGACCGTTTTTGTTGGCGTTGTTGGCCTTGGTGAGGGAGATGGCTAACGATGAAATGAATTGTTAGCATGAGGAAGTCGCCAATGGCAGAACAGATAATAATTGATTCCTGAAAATAAATTTTTGTTTATTCATGTAAATTAAACATATTTACAAATCTAATAGAGGATTCCTGGTCATATTTCTGAATCATTAGTGCGAACATTGTGTAATTTGGTTAAGTACAATGAAAGTTACAAACTTTCCAAACTCGACCTTCTGTTCCTTCCGAAATATTGAAATGGGGTGTCTATATTAAACCGTTAGTCGTGGTTACAATAAAAAAAGATGGGTGGGTAATGTCTGTCACATAACCGGAGCGTGAAATCACGATTCGAGACGTTAATTTAAATCTAATAATATTCAACAGAATCACGTTTGAATGGGAAATTTTCAAATAATTCTCTATGGTAATAATGGTGGTTCTGAAAAGAACCTTTGGTATCGGCGTTGGTGTTGATGGTGATGCGCTGGATCGTTGGATATATTTGGCATGATAGTTACGTGCCTGGCGAACTGTTTTGAAGCCTTGAATAGAACAAGACTGGCTTCTTCGGGTACTATTACGGCTGAACTTTATAAGCTTAGCTCGACTTTGAAATCCTGCACAATCTCACGAATCAGACACTGGTAGGGCCATTTTGTTTGCTACTAGCACGGAGCTGCACAAAAAAATCATTTAATGCAGTTAGTTCACGGAGGCTGCCAAAAAGCTCGAATAGAAGCATGCGACTTCAACGTTTTTCTTAAACACATGCAATTGAAGCAACACTGATCACTAGAGGGATGGTGAGGGAACACGCACATTCGTTTTGGTAATACTGATAATAACAGTAGAAAGGAATGGAAAAGCAGTGCACGAAACGCGCGAGAGGATAATTTAAATTTTTGTTCCGTGTGCAAGCTACTTCTTTCCACACAACGTATTATTTTTTTTATCTTTAATACGTTTATTTAGGCCCAAATGCTTTAGCTTAACGAGGCCGATAATTCATTTTTTTAATTATATGTCACATGTTAGTGGGGGAAGGGAAAGCCGTATTTAGGGGCGGCTTGCTCCCCTCTTATGTAAGTAAAGGAAAAAGGTAGGAAGTGGGATACATATTGTGTAATTGACATCGTCGTTTGCTGATTGATCATTGTGACGGATATGCACACTTTGTTGTAGTGTTGTAGTTTCCAGCCTGTAATCGCAGGGGCGAGGGGAGGGTCGATATTTCGGATAATTATTGGCACTCTGATGCTGTCATGATGTTCTCTATATCATCTGCATGTGAGGTATGTCATGATGTTCTGGGTAGACGGTTATCAAGAAGGGTATGCACCGAAGACTCGTGAAGCAATGCCATATTGTAGATACAGGGATAGGTTGGTGAGATTCTACTGTGAATGAGAGAGGGGAAAATGTATTAAACTTGGACATCAATGGTTTTCAAAAAGATATAGATAAGAAAAATATAGGGGTGGTCACGGCTTGCCAGGACGTCCCGGACTGGCACATAGGGTGATCTACCTCGGACCCGAAAGGAATCTATTAGTTGGGACCTGGCAACACAGTACTCTGCGCACAGCCAAACAACATGCTCGATGTCGTGATAGCCGTTCTCACAAACACAATGATTACTTTCAGCAAGCCCTATACGACGGAGATGCGCGTCAAACGAGTAATGGTTGGACATGATCCTTGACATCGTACGAATAAAGTCCCGGTTCACATCCAACCCCTTAAACCAAGCATTCGTTGATACCTTCGGGATAATGGAATGTAGCCACCGTCCCAGATGCCCATTGCTCCATGAGGTTTGCCAACTATCGAGCGTCCTCTGACGAGAGATACTGAAAAATTCGTTGAAGCAAATTGGTCTTTCGTAAGTGTCGCCTTCTAATGCCGGGACCCAAACCAAGGTAATCTGGTAAGCTTTTTCAGATAAAGCACTCAGATATTCCCGTATTTTCCCCAGGAAATACGGTGAGTGCTTTCCAGGCTTCGCCGCACGGATGGCCTCAATGGAGCTGAGACTATCCGAAACGATGAAGTAATGGTCATCGTTTCGGATAGTCTCACCGTATTTCCTGGGGAAAATACGGGAATATCTGAGTGCTTTATCTGAAAAATGACCCCGAGAGTATACTGAATGGCAGCTAATTCTGCGACGTAAATTGAAGCAGGATCATTGAGTTTGAATGAGGCAGCAAGATTTTCGTTGAAGATACCGAAGCCTGTGGACCCGTCGAGAATTGATCCGTCAGTGTAGAACATTTTGGCGCAGTCGACTTGATGGTATTTGTTATAGAAAATATTTGGGACCACTTGTGGGCGAATATGATCCGGAATTCCACAAATCTCTTCCTTCATGGATGTATCGAAAAATACAGTTGGATCAGAAGTATCTAAGAGATGAGCACGGTTGACGTTATACGTATATGAATTGATGTTCTGTGCCATGTAATCGAAGTACAAGGACATGAATCGGGTCTGAGAATTAAGCTCGACAAGCCTTTCGCAATTTGCAATCACCAATGGGTTCAGAATATCGCATCGAATGAACAATCGATATGAGAGGTCCCAAAATCGATTTTTCAGCGGAAGAACGCCCGCCAGCACTTCGAGACTCATCGTATGGGTCGAGTGCATGCAACCCAAGGCAATACGCAAGCAACGATACTGGATTCGCTCCAGTTTGATGAAGTGTATGTTCGCAGCGGAGCGAAAGCAGAAACATCCGTACTCCAACAATGATAATATCGTTGTTTGGTACAGCCTGATTAGGTCTCCTGGATGGGCACCCCACCATGTTCCAGTTATTGTACGGAAAAAGTTGATCCTTTGTCGGCACTTCTGTTTCCGATACCTAATGTGACATCCCCAGGTACGTTTAGAGTCGAACCATTAATCAATCCTTTAATTGAAGCTGTAGTTGCGCTGGTTCAGGCTTTCTAGAAAATACGACTAGCTCAGTTTTCTCCGTGGAGAACTCGATACCCAGCTGGAGAGCGTAAGCAGACAAATTGTCCAAGGTATCTTGCAGTGGTCCTTGCAAGTCGACGGCTTTAGGACCTGTAATAGAGACCACACCGTCATCTGCAAGCTGCCTTAGCGTGCAGGAATTGACAAGACATTCGTCAATGTCATTCACGTAAAAATTGTAGAGGAGAGGGCTTAGACATGAGCCCTGGGGAAGGTCCATGTAGCTAAATCGTGATGTCGATAAATCGCCATGCGAGAAATGCATTTGTTTTTCAGACAACAGGTTTAGCAAAAAGTTATTTAAAATTGGCGAAAGACCATGCTGGTGCAACTTCTCATAAAGAATGTTGATCGAAACTGAATCGAAAGCCCCCTTAATATCCAAGAATACTGATGCCATCTGATCTTTGTTAGCATAGGCCATTTGAATTTCTTTTGAGAGCAACGCAAGGCAATCGTTCGTCCCTTTGCGTTTGCGGATGCCAAATTGTGTATCTGACAGTAAGCCATTTGTTTCGACCCAATTATCGAGGCGAAACAAGATCATTTTTTCGAATAACTTCCGGATACAGGACAGCATTGCAATCGGACGATACGAATTGTGGTCGGAGGCTGGTTTTCCTGGTTTTTGGATGGCGATGACCCTCACCTGTCTCCAGTCATGTGGAACAATGTTACCCTCAAGAAACCTATTAAATAAAATCAACAAGCGTCTTTTGGCAGAGTCTGGCAGATTCTTCAACAAGTTGAATTTGATTCCATCTGGGAGTGAGAACTCCACCATCGTAAACGGTGTTTCGTTCGCGGTATTGTAAGGCGACGCGGCGCGGTAGATTTTCTGTGCCGGGGCGGAATCCGCACAAACCTTCTTGGAGAAATCAAATATCCAACGGTTTGAATATTCCACGCTCTCGTTAGTACTGTTTCGGTTTCGCATACGTCGGGTCGTGCCCCAAAGAGTGCTCATCGATGTTTCTCTTGATAACCCGTCGACAAACCGGCGCCAGTAACTGTGTTTCTTAGCTTTCATTAAATTTTTCATTCGCTTTTCTAATATCGCGTACACTCGATAACTAGCAACTAACCCGTCGTTCCGGAAGGTTTTATACGCGGCAGCTTTCTCCGCGTACACGTCTGAGCACTCTTTGTCCCACCACGGGTTGGGAGAACGTTTTTGGGTGTTCACGTCGGGTACTCGTTTCGTCTGAGTTTGGATCGCGGTATCGAGAATCGAGTTGGACAAAAACTTATATTCTTCCTCCGGGCGAAGTACTTGTGTTGAATCGATAGTTTTGGATATCTCAGCAGCATAGCTCTTCCAATCAATGTTTCGTGTGAGGTCATAGGGAACATTGATTGGTGCCGATGGTCTTGAACCATTGGTGATTGCAATTACAATTGGTAAGTGGTCACTACCGTGGGGATCAGATATTACCTTCCACTTGCAATCTAACCGTAGTGATGTCAAGCATAAAGATATGTCCAGTGCACTTGCTTGCGCAGGTGGTCTAGGAATCCGTGTCATTTCCCGTGTGTTCAGAATTGTCATATTGAAGTTGTCACAAAGGTCTTGAATTGTCGAAGATCGATTATCGTCGTATAGACAGCCCCACCCCGTACCGTGAGAGTTTAAGTCTCCAAGAAGCAGGCAGGGCGAGGGAAGGTGTTCAATCACGTTGGAGAATCTTCGATATCCCATCATGGCCCTAGGAGGAATGTAAATAGAAGCAATGCAAAGATCTTTGCCTTTGATTGTTGTTTGACAAGCGACAACTTCAATGCCTGGCGTCGAAGGGAGGTTGATTCGATTGAAGGAGTAGCACTTTTTGATCCCTAAAAGTACCCCCCCCCCCCCCATATGAGTCTTCTCGATCGAAGCGGATAATGTTAAAATCGTGGAAGTTGAGGTTTTTATTAGAAGTTAGCCATGTTTCACATAGGGAAAAGGCATCACAATGATTGTAATTTAGCAAGTGTTTTAATGAATCAATTTTGGGGATAATACTTCTGCAGTTCAACTGTAAAACAGTTATCAGATCCCTGATTCCGTCTAATAAGTTAGCCATCGAAGGATACGATCGCTGTAAGGAGTGTTCAGTCAACTGTTTTAGAAATGTTCTTACTGTTGGTAGAATAGCAACCAGAAAGCTTTTCATAGGATCGGTAATGTTGAAAGCTGTGAATATCCAGTCCACAATGTCAGAAAATTTAAGGAATCCCGTTTTACGTTGAGTTTCTGACTGTAAAATTGGAGCACTTGGGATTTTTGGTGCCCCGGGGAGTGCTGGGAACTCCTGGTTGTATCTCAATTTCCCAAAACCAGGAGGTATTATCTTCGGATTTGTACCAGCACTTCCAGTTGATGAATTATTTTTATTTTGTACCCTTGTTTGGGACAACCTAGGACCCTTACGAGGAAGTTCAGGTGAGTTTTGATTAGGTCTTTTCCTAGAGTTTCCAAGCGGAGCCAAAGAATGCCCCTCGCAAGAGTCGTTAGAGGCGTTATCGTCAGTTAGCGAGAGCGAATGGGTTTCCGGGTATAAGTGGAACAGCTCTTTTAAGCATTTCTGCGTAAGAGCGTCTGGAGCGATCTTTGGCGGATCGCTCCAGTTTATCCGCGCGAAGTTTGTACGTTGGGCATGTCAAAAGTGCATGCGGATTCTCCCCACAGTAAACACACTTCTCAGCGGGCCTACTGCAAGTATCATCCGCATGGCGTTCCCCACATTTACCGCACCGTTGCTTGTTGCTACAGTAGGTGGCCGTGTGACCTAGCTGCTTGCAATTGGAACAATTCATGACCCGCGGTACAAACAGGCGTACAGGTAGACGAGCTCCTCCCACTTCAACATAGCTCAGAAGTGCAGATCCGGCGAAGGTTGCGCGAAACGAGTCTGATGGATAGTAATTACCATCTTTGATGGACTTTGAGTGCAATTGCTTGCACTCCAAAATCTTAACTGATTGAAGGTTAGGGTCCTTAAAGCGGCCAGCCCCATCATTCATCAGATCATCGACAGTTAGACCCGCATCACTTACCACACCGTCGATCTCCACATCACGAGAAGGGATGTAGACGCGATACTCCAGCGTAAAGAGGCTATTGCTAACGATATCATTGGCCTGTATCAAGTCAGTAACGACTACGTGCAGTTTATCTGACTGAACCTTTTTAATCTCGGTTACGGCTGAGTAACGTTTTGTCAGCTCCCGTGCAACAGTTATGCTGTTTACCGGTTTATTTTTGGGCCGAAAGTATACCACCCAAGGACCAGCGGATCCATCCTGGTAAACCTTGACTCGGGGGGGGGGGGGGGCTGTGAGACATTGGGGGAATGTGGGGGAAGTGGATCGACCATAACATTATCTGTCTCCGAATCAGATATACGTTCCTCTTCCCCATAAGATTCGTATTCGGAGGGTGATCCTTCTGTTTGTTCCATTTTGTTGCGGGAGCAACACGCTCGACCGCACTGTTTAACTTAAATCAAAATAAAAAATCAAAAGCAATAAAAAGAAAAAAAAATCGATAAGAAAAGTAAAAACGCTTTTAATCCACCTAACAGTGTGATGAGACATTTCTTATAACTCTTTTCACTCTCTTCGGATATTATATCGTATGAGAACATTTAGAACTTGATGCTACGCGATGTTTTTGATAACACATACTACATGGGATAGTGGCAGGACTCAGAGAATCGCTCAAATCAGCATAGGACAACATCAGTGCTAGAAATTTCAAACCAAATCAATAGGAAAGCGAAAAAATGGCCCATAAAATAGACACAATGTTAATGCTCTGTTAATAAAATATCTAAATTGTGGTAGGAAAACTGAATTTTCCTAAAGGGGTTATTTATTAATCATTTGCATGTATGAAAAAAGCCTTATGTTTACATTTGTGAGTATCGCCCTTTTCACAAAAAAGCGTTGAAATGAACTCGCAGCTCATGATATCATGCTATCTCTGAAGTGCATGCGTGCATAGTTTCAAATTTTACTTTGACATCGACTTTTTCTAAAGGTGACTTCCCAGTAGTATTCTTGATTTGAATTATTATCGCTAATCCTAATGCCAAAGAACAAATAAAAACCTCTCGAAAACGAACCGTTTGGGGAAATCATCATCATTACTGGAATTTTCATTTTCACGAAACTTTTCGATAGCCTTCCGTCACTTGCGTTAATGCACTGGGTGCACAGTGCTCCGAAAATCTAGCGAAATCGTCTTAGGGCACCAGCGGGTCTAATTCAGAGCTATCTGCGCGGCGAGTTAAATCTGTAAAGAATACTAAAAATTAATTTCTATTCCATAATTTTCAGTTCAGCAATTCGAGAGATCGTGCTCACCGCAAGCCATGAAAAATAGACTACGTTGTGAAGCGATGGTCACTATTTATTAAAAAATCACGGTTAAATAAAAAATTAAACTATTAAAAAATTTCAAATAGTTTATAATTTTCACAAACTTATTAGGAAAAATTGTTTAATAAGCTTTCGTAATATTGTGTAGGAAAAAAGCTGAAAATTTCAGTATTTTCTCTCTCTGCAACATATAAACCCTTAAGTATACCAATCAATTGGTATACGAATTGGAATAGGTTCGCCAAATTTTGGAAGAAGTCTATAAAATAACCCCTTGAAAGCTACCTAAAAATTGTTGTAGTTCGATGCAATAAAAAAATCATATTTGGCAATTCATATTTGGCTGATAAAATTGGGGTGTCAATGTATTATAATAGATATTCAGCATTCGAAGAAGTTTCTTGTGAACGAGTGTAGAACGACTTTGTTTCTACGGTCAGCGGCGTAGCTAGAAATTCGGTTTGGTGGGGGTTTGGTGAAAATCGATCTTACTGTCCAAACGGCATAATTCCGAAACTATAATTTTTAAAGTTTTAAAATTATGCAGAATTATTTTCGAGAAAATAGTAACAAGGTTCGTGTCTTTAGCGAATTTGTTGAGACTTTATTGTAGTCATGAATATTAACCTGAGAAAATTCACCATAAATACTTCTTGGACGATATACCGTCAAAATTATTTTATCAAATGATGCGCTGTTTAATGTTTGTAAAACTCATTGAAGATACTAAACCTCATAAATTGGCGGTTTCAAACTGATGCTATCTTGACCTTAAATTACTGTTTGTAAACATTTGACCTATACATATAATTGGTCATACAACAAAAATCAAATGCTCATCAACATTGATCAGAACCTGCTAGAGTCGAATGGAAATCGTCATTTTTCATAAATTTCTCTTTACATTCGGAAAGTGTTATCCTCGTTATTAATCATATTACGTTTTCGTCTCAACTTGACGCATTCCCAAAATATAAACCTGTTTTAATCCACCTAGTGGTGCAATTGTGCTTTTCTCATTTGTCCAGACTACGATTTCATGGCTGGTTATGTTCAATACAATGGTGGAAATGAATATTACATGTTCAGTACGATTTGCACATATATACAATGGATCGACAGCCACGATTTTGAGAATTGATCCGTCAGTGTAGAACATTTTGGCGCAGTCGACTTGATGGTATTTGTTATAGAAAATATTTGGGACCACTTGTGGGCGAATATGATCCGGAATTCCACAAATCTCTTCCTTCATGGATGTATCGAAAAATACAGTTGGATCAGAAGTATCTAAGAGATGAGCACGGTTGACGTTATACGTATATGAATTGATGTTCTGTGCCATGTAATCGAAGTACAAGGACATGAATCGGGTCTGAGAATTAAGCTCGACAAGCCTTTCGCAATTTGCAATCACCAATGGGTTCAGAATATCGCATCGAATGAACAATCGATATGAGAGGTCCCAAAATCGATTTTTCAGCGGAAGAACGCCTGCCAGCACTTCGAGACTCATCGTATGGGTCGAGTGCATGCAACCCAAGGCAATACGCAAGCAACGATACTGGATTCGCTCCAGTTTGATGAAGTGTATGTTCGCAGCGGAGCGAAAGCAGAAACATCCGTACTCCAACAATGATAATATCGTTGTTTGGTACAGCCTGATTAGGTCTCCTGGATGGGCACCCCACCATGTTCCAGTTATTGTACGGAAAAAGTTGATCCTTTGTCGGCACTTCTGTTTCCGATACCTAATGTGACATCCCCAGGTACGTTTAGAGTCGAACCATTAATCAATCCTTTAATTGAAGCTGTAGTTGCGCTGGTTCAGGCTTTCTAGAAAATACGACTAGCTCAGTTTTCTCCGTGGAGAACTCGATACCCAGCTGGAGAGCGTAAGCAGACAAATTGTCCAAGGTATCTTGCAGTGGTCCTTGCAAGTCGACGGCTTTAGGACCTGTAATAGAGACCACACCGTCATCTGCAAGCTGCCTTAGCGTGCAGGAATTGACAAGACATTCGTCAATGTCATTCACGTAAAAATTGTAGAGGAGAGGGCTTAGACATGAGCCCTGGGGAAGGTCCATGTAGCTAAATCGTGATGTCGATAAATCGCCATGCGAGAAATGCATTTGTTTTTCAGACAACAGGTTTAGCAAAAAGTTATTTAAAATTGGCGAAAGACCATGCTGGTGCAACTTCTCATAAAGAATGTTGATCGAAACTGAATCGAAAGCCCCCTTAATATCCAAGAATACTGATGCCATCTGATCTTTGTTAGCATAGGCCATTTGAATTTCTTTTGAGAGCAACGCAAGGCAATCGTTCGTCCCTTTGCGTTTGCGGATGCCAAATTGTGTATCTGACAGTAAGCCATTTGTTTCGACCCAATTATCGAGGCGAAACAAGATCATTTTTTCGAATAACTTCCGGATACAGGACAGCATTGCAATCGGACGATACGAATTGTGGTCGGAGGCTGGTTTTCCTGGTTTTTGGATGGCGATGACCCTCACCTGTCTCCAGTCATGTGGAACAATGTTACCCTCAAGAAACCTATTAAATAAAATCAACAAGCGTCTTTTGGCAGAGTCTGGCAGATTCTTCAACAAGTTGAATTTGATTCCATCTGGGAGTGAGAACTCCACCATCGTAAACGGTGTTTCGTTCGCGGTATTGTAAGGCGACGCGGCGCGGTAGATTTTCTGTGCCGGGGCGGAATCCGCACAAACCTTCTTGGCGAAATCAAATATCCAACGGTTTGAATATTCCACGCTCTCGTTAGTACTGTTTCGGTTTCGCATACGTCGGGTCGTGCCCCAAAGAGTGCTCATCGATGTTTCTCTTGATAACCCGTCGACAAACCGGCGCCAGTAACTGCGTTTCTTAGCTTTCATTAAATTTTTCATTCGCTTTTCTAATATCGCGTACACTCGATAACTAGCAACTAACCCGTCGTTCCGGAAGGTTTTATACGCGGCAGCTTTCTCCGCGTACACGTCTGAGCACTCTTTGTCCCACCACGGGTTGGGAGAACGTTTTTGGGTGTTCACGTCGGGTACTCGTTTCGTCTGAGTTTGGATCGCGGTATCGAGAATCGAGTTGGACAAAAACTTATATTCTTCCTCCGGGCGAAGTACTTGTGTTGAATCGATAGTTTTGGATATCTCAGCAGCATAGCTCTTCCAATCAATGTTTCGTGTGAGGTCATAGGGAACATTGATTGGTGCCGATGGTCTTGAACCATTGGTGATTGCAATTACAATTGGTAAGTGGTCACTACCGTGGGGATCAGATATTACCTTCCACTTGCAATCTAACCGTAGTGATGTCAAGCATAAAGATATGTCCAGTGCACTTGCTTGCGCAGGTGGTCTAGGAATCCGTGTCATTTCCCGTGTGTTCAGAATTGTCATATTGAAGTTGTCACAAAGGTCTTGAATTGTCGAAGATCGATTATCGTCGTATAGACAGCCCCACCCCGTACCGTGAGAGTTTAAGTCTCCAAGAAGCAGGCAGGGCGAGGGAAGGTGTTCAATCACGTTGGAGAATCTTCGATATCCCATCATGGCCCTAGGAGGAATGTAAATAGAAGCAATGCAAAGATCTTTGCCTTTGATTGTTGTTTGACAAGCGACAACTTCAATGCCTGGCGTCGAAGGGAGGTTGATTCGATTGAAGGAGTAGCACTTTTTGATCCCTAAAAGTACCCCCCCCCCCCATATGAGTCTTCTCGATCGAAGCGGATAATGTTAAAATCGTGGAAGTTGAGGTTTTTATTAGAAGTTAGCCATGTTTCACATAGGGAAAAGGCATCACAATGATTGTAATTTAGCAAGTGTTTTAATGAATCAATTTTGGGGATAATACTTCTGCAGTTCAACTGTAAAACAGTTATCAGATCCCTGATTCCGTCTAATAAGTTAGCCATCGAAGGATACGATCGCTGTAAGGAGTGTTCAGTCAACTGTTTTAGAAATGTTCTTACTGTTGGTAGAATAGCAACCAGAAAGCTTTTCATAGGATCGGTAATGTTGAAAGCTGTGAATATCCAGTCCACAATGTCAGAAAATTTAAGGAATCCCGTTTTACGTTGAGTTTCTGACTGTAAAATTGGAGCACTTGGGATTTTTGGTGCCCCGGGGAGTGCTGGGAACTCCTGGTTGTATCTCAATTTCCCAAAACCAGGAGGTATTATCTTCGGATTTGTACCAGCACTTCCAGTTGATGAATTATTTTTATTTTGTACCCTTGTTTGGGACAACCTAGGACCCTTACGAGGAAGTTCAGGTGAGTTTTGATTAGGTCTTTTCCTAGAGTTTCCAAGCGGAGCCAAAGAATGCCCCTCGCAAGAGTCGTTAGAGGCGTTATCGTCAGTTAGCGAGAGCGAATGGGTTTCCGGGTATAAGTGGAACAGCTCTTTTAAGCATTTCTGCGTAAGAGCGTCTGGAGCGATCTTTGGCGGATCGCTCCAGTTTATCCGCGCGAAGTTTGTACGTTGGGCATGTCAAAAGTGCATGCGGATTCTCCCCACAGTAAACACACTTCTCAGCGGGCCTACTGCAAGTATCATCCGCATGGCGTTCCCCACATTTACCGCACCGTTGCTTGTTGCTACAGTAGGTGGCCGTGTGACCTAGCTGCTTGCAATTGGAACAATTCATGACCCGCGGTACAAACAGGCGTACAGGTAGACGAGCTCCTCCCACTTCAACATAGCTCAGAAGTGCAGATCCGGCGAAGGTTGCGCGAAACGAGTCTGATGGATAGTAATTACCATCTTTGATGGACTTTGAGTGCAATTGCTTGCACTCCAAAATCTTAACTGATTGAAGGTTAGGGTCCTTAAAGCGGCCAGCCCCATCATTCATCAGATCATCGACAGTTAGACCCGCATCACTTACCACACCGTCGATCTCCACATCACGAGAAGGGATGTAGACGCGATACTCCAGCGTAAAGAGGCTATTGCTAACGATATCATTGGCCTGTATCAAGTCAGTAACGACTACGTGCAGTTTATCTGACTGAACCTTTTTAATCTCGGTTACGGCTGAGTAACGTTTTGTCAGCTCCCGTGCAACAGTTATGCTGTTTACCGGTTTATTTTTGGGCCGAAAGTATACCACCCAAGGACCAGCGGATCCATCCTGGTAAACCTTGACTCGGGGGGGGGGGGCTGTGAGACATTGGGGGAATGTGGGGGAAGTGGATCGACCATAACATTATCTGTCTCCGAATCAGATATACGTTCCTCTTCCCCATAAGATTCGTATTCGGAGGGTGATCCTTCTGTTTGTTCCATTTTGTTGCGGGAGCAACACGCTCGACCGCACTGTTTAACTTAAATCAAAATAAAAAATCAAAAGCAATAAAAAGAAAAAAAAATCGATAAGAAAAGTAAAAACGCTTTTAATCCACCTAACAGTGTGATGAGACATTTCTTATAACTCTTTTCACTCTCTTCGGATATTATATCGTATGAGAACATTTAGAACTTGATGCTACGCGATGTTTTTGATAACACATACTACATGGGATAGTGGCAGGACTCAGAGAATCGCTCAAATCAGCATAGGACAACATCAGTGCTAGAAATTTCAAACCAAATCAATAGGAAAGCGAAAAAATGGCCCATAAAATAGACATAATGTTAATGCTCTGTTAATAAAATATCTAAATTGTGGTAGGAAAACTGAATTTTCCTAAAGGGGTTATTTATTAATCATTTGCATGTATGAAAAAAGCCTTATGTTTACATTTGTGAGTATCGCCCTTTTCACAAAAAAGCGTTGAAATGAACTCGCAGCTCATGATATCATGCTATCTCTGAAGTGCATGCGTGCATAGTTTCAAATTTTACTTTGACATCGACTTTTTCTAAAGGTGACTTCCCAGTAGTATTCTTGATTTGAATTATTATCGCTAATCCTAATGCCAAAGAACAAATAAAAACCTCTCGAAAACGAACCGTTTGGGGAAATCATCATCATTACTGGAATTTTCATTTTCACGAAACTTTTCGATAGCCTTCCGTCACTTGCGTTAATGCACTGGGTGCACAGTGCTCCGAAAATCTAGCGAAATCGTCTTAGGGCACCAGCGGGTCTAATTCAGAGCTATCTGCGCGGCGAGTTAAATCTGTAAAGAATACTAAAAATTAATTTCTATTCCATAATTTTCAGTTCAGCAATTCGAGAGATCGTGCTCACCGCAAGCCATGAAAAATAGACTACGTTGTGAAGCGATGGTCACTATTTATTAAAAAATCACGGTTAAATAAAAAATTAAACTATTAAAAAATTTCAAATAGTTTATAATTTTCACAAACTTATTAGGAAAAATTGTTTAATAAGCTTTCGTAATATTGTGTAGGAAAAAAGCTGAAAATTTCAGTATTTTCTCTCTCTGCAACATATAAACCCTTAAGTATACCAATCAATTGGTATACGAATTGGAATAGGTTCGCCAAATTTTGGAAGAAGTCTATAAAATAACCCCTTGAAAGCTACCTAAAAATTGTTGTAGTTCGATGCAATAAAAAATCATATTTGGCAATTCATATTTGGCTGATAAAATTGGGGTGTCAATGTATTATAATAGATATTCAGCATTCGAAGAAGTTTCTTGTGAACAAGTGTAGAACGACTTTGTTTCTACGGTCAGCGGCGTAGCTAGAAATTCGGTTTGGTGGGGGTTTGGTGAAAATCGATCTTACTGTCCAAACGGCATAATTCCGAAACTATAATTTTTAAAGTTTTAAAATTATGCAGAATTATTTTCGAGAAAATAGTAACAAGGTTCGTGTCTTTAGCGAATTTGTTGAGACTTTATTGTAGTCATGAATATTAACCTGAGAAAATTCACCATAAATACTTCTTGGACGATATACCGTCAAAATTATTTTATCAAATGATGCGCTGTTTAATGTTTGTAAAACTCATTGAAGATACTAAACCTCATAAATTGGTGGTTTCAAACTGATGCTATCTTGACCTTAAATTACTGTTTGTAAACATTTGACCTATACATATAATTGGTCATACAACAAAAATCAAATGCTCATCAACATTGATCAGAACCTGCTAGAGTCGAATGGAAATCGTAATTTTTCATAAATTTCTCTTTACATTCGGAAAGTGTTATCCTCGTTATTAATCATATTACGTTTTCGTCTCAACTTGACGCATTCCCAAAATATAAACCTGTTTTAATCCACCTAGTGGTGCAATTGTGCTTTTCTCATTTGTCCAGACTACGATTTCATGGCTGGTTATGTTCAATACAATGGTGGAAATGAATATTACATGTTCAGTACGATTTGCACATATATACAATGGATCGACAGCCACGATTTTGAGATCATATGTGATACTGAAACATCGCTTGAAACCAGCTGTGGATCATGGAGAAAGATTCGGGAGGTCCGGGTCCTGCCGAAAATTTTCAACTTGTTAAGACATTTTAAACTAGTTTTAATTTTAAAGTAGCAACCCCTCATTGCATAACCTTTCTATATGAGAAAGGCAAAAATGTACCAAAGTCCAAAAAAGTCCATTTTTGCCAAACATCTCAATGTTTCATGCATTTTAAAGGCATTTGGCATCAAAAATACAAATTTGATTTTGAAAATTTTTCATTTCAGTTTATATGGGAATTTGCTGTGTGATTGCACTCTTCAACTCGTAACTTCGGAACCAGAAGTCCAATCAATAAAAAATTCAATAGCAGCCGATGGGAAGGTTGTACCTTTTATTTGAAACTAACTTTGTGTAAATCGATCCAGCCATCTCTGAGAAACAGAGGTCTCATTTTTTCCACATACACACATACATACACACACAGACATTTTCCGATCTCGACGAACTCAGTCGATTGGCATATGACACTCGGCCCTCCGGGTCGGGATTAGATTGACGAATTTTAGAGTGAATGAGAAAGGCAAAAACATTTTTTGCAAATGTTGAAAGTTGTGAATTTTTTTTTTTTTTGGTGAGCAGTTCTATGTTTCATAGACATTAAATCAATTTTATCTTCGCTTCCTATTAAATAAACACCCTTATTACAGTACATCTCTACAAAAACGAGCTGAATTTGAAAATAAATCTGAGGATTATGATTGATTACAGAACTCTGGAATTTTCTATTGGAATGTTTTCAGGCAGGAATTTGATATTGATGCTATTAGACAACTGTGAAATCAAGACCAATAGATCAGTTACATATCAGGACCCCATTCCGACAATTTATCAAAAGTCCTCATGATGTTTACAACTACAGGTTATCAATCTACGGATCAGATAATTGTTATTGTAATATTGAATTAAATCAGTCAGCATCAATAAATTTTCAACTTCAATCCAATTTTTTTTTGTTGGGTGTGGTGTGGGGGGGGGGGGGGGGGTTTATGGTGTTAAACCCCAAAACTTTCTCTTGGCTACGCCGTTGCTTGGAGTTATTTATTTCGCCTTGCATTTTCCGATATGTTTCAGATCGATCCGATGGTTTTAAGTTAGAGAAATTGTAGTCAGAAGGTTCGCACAAATGAACATTTTTGCACTGATAAGTTATTAAGTTCCTTCCAGACATCTTGGAAGTGTTCGGTGATTATTTCTAGCGGTTGCAGATAGAAAAAATGAAATACAAAATTCGTTTTATCGAAATAATGTTTGGCTTATTTCAATGGATTATTACTATATTGAACAATAAATAGGCGACAAAGAGTAATCCACAAACAACAAGCCATAACTTTTAAAGTATTCAAAATAGATATTTGAAGTCTTCAGTAAAGTTATTCGCAAAAGTAAGAGCTACAAATTTGATAAAGACATTATTTCGATATAATCACTTCCAAAGAATTTGTGAAAATATCTCACTCATAGGGAGATTAATCAGCAAAAGCACAATACCAAAAGAAAGGGCATATTGCCTTCATTAAATTCTCCGAAGATACTATTGACCTAAAATAAGCCGTTTTGGCGTTAATAATAGATTACATGTTTTTGGTCATATTTCTGGCAATGGGAAATGATAAAAATCTTTCGTCCGCATTTAATGTTAAATATCTTTTTTGATAATAGTCCGATTTCCACAATCTATAGCTTGTTCGAAAGGTATTCGTTAAAGCTATCTAAAAACATATAAATTGTTAATCTATATTGTCAATTTCGGCAGATAATTTAAGAAAACTGCAAAAAACGCTATTTTTACGCATTCAAACATTCATATCTTGGAAACTAAACATCAGAATCAAAAACAAATTAATAGCGTTCATACTGTTTTTTAGTTCTTTCATTTAAAATTGGTTTGGATAAGATCGGTTCAGCCATTGCTGAGAAACACGAATGAGAATTTGTCCGTTACATACACACACACAGACACACACACACAGACATTGTCCCAAATCGTCGAGCTGAGTCGATTGGTATATAAGACTCGGCCCTCCGGGCCTCGGAAAAAATCTTGAAAGTTTGAGCGAATTCTATACATTTCTTTTATAAGAAATGTAAAAACGAAACACTTCACCAGTTGGTTCCTGACGAGCTGGTAGGTGAATTGATCCTTCGTTTGTTTTATCCGTCACCCGCGTGACCTTCACACAGTAGAGAGCTGATATAGCTCGTCTAAACAAAGCCGTCTTTCAGGCAAGAAAACTGTTTAGTAACGCACTTCACTGCGCTACCTTCACCGATATCGCAGGTAATAATTATCACTCGCGGGACTGTTTATTAGTAATGCTTTACTGCAGCCTCTGCCACAGCAAGCACCTTCGTACTACCGCAAAAGTTAAACCACACCGGAGAGAACAAAAAGCACTTGTTTCCCGGTACAAAGTTGGGTTACGAATGACAGAGTTTCTGAGGATATGTTCTTTCATTTGCATTGAACAACACCAATTTTTAGGTAGTTTTCAAGCGGTTATTTTATCGACTTCTTCCAAAATTCGGCGAACCTATTCCCATTCGTGCGACAGTTTATGTTAAAAGGGTATCCTAAATTAATTGGTATACTTCATACCGGCTTGAACCTTCGTTCGAACCGGTCACAAATCTTGATAGCTCCTGGTTTACCTAGAGTTTTTCAACAGCAACAGTCTTTCTCAAGGCTACCTTTATTTTCGCTCGATCAGTCTTTCTCAAGACTACCTATATTTTTTTCGACAATTAGTCTTTCTCAAGACTACCTACTTTTTCTACTCAATCAACATTTTTCAAGAGCAATTCAGCCTAAAGAAATATTTAATTCTTCCAACATGCCTGGGTCCTCTCAGAAAGGCCGTGTGCCAAAAATTAAAGCTAACCGGAAAAGGGTATCTTCTCGACCCGAAAATTCAATTGACAGCAACTCATTCGATGTTTTATCCGAATGTGAAGCTGATGAAATTTCTAAATTTCCTCGCATTGCGCTTAATGCCAATGAGAAGAAAACGCAATCACCTCCGCCGATAACAGTGATGATCTCCGACTTCAAGGCCTTTCGAACTGAGCTTTCGACGTTCCTTCCGGACGTGAAAGTCTCTTTCAGATTGGCCGAAGAGGAGAATGTCGAGTTACAGCGGAAGAATTGATTGGCCACAAACGACTACTCCAGTATCTTACGGAGAAGTTATATAAATTTTATTCATATGATTTCAAGACAGCTAGACCATTCAAGGCTGTCTTGAAAGGGCTACCTCAAGGTCAAAGTTTGGATGAAATATCCAACGAATTGAAAAAAATACTTGGCTTTTCTCCTTCACAAGTTATTCTTATGAAGAGAAAGGCTAGCGGCGAGAACACGCCAGTACGCTCTGGAATTATCCAGGAGCTTTATTTAATTCATTTTAACCGTAATGAGGTTAATAATTTGAAAGTATTTGAAAAAGCACGTTTTATATTCCACGTGCGAGTAAAATGGGAACATTATAGACGACATGGGGGCAGAATTCAAAATCTGACCCAGTGTCGTAGATGCCAAGGCTTTGGGCACGGCACAAAAATTTGTCACTTGCTTTCCAAATGTATGTGGTGATAAATCGCACACGAAAGATACTTGTCCGGTGAAAAAAACCACAAAAAGTATCAAATGCGCTAATTGTAGCCAAAAACATAAATCGAATTTCTGGGGTTGTTCTGTTCGAGAAAAAATTATAAATTCTCGTTCTAGACAACAAAAATAACTAATAAAAAATGTACCTACTTCTTCAGGTACACTTCAAAAAAACACGTCCAAACGTGTTAATCCGATTCAAAATAGATTAACAACTTCTTCTACCTCGGTCACACCTTTTTACAATTGTGTGTCATCTTATGCTTCAGTGGCAGATAACAAGGCTAAAATAACGGCTACCGTTACCACGCCCACAAACTCGTTTGCACCCAACGCTTCCTTTAGTCCAATGGATCTAGGTAGCGTTACGGAAGAAAAATTAAAATACCTGCAGGACTCTATGTTACCTATGATGATTGCCATGTTAAATTCTACCTCCATGTTTGAAGCTTTTCAAGCGGTGTGGGAATTTGCTAACAAAATTGTAATGAAATTAAAGTTTAACTATGACTTTCAATAATCAGTTAAATTTATTAAATTGGAATGCTCGTTCATTAAAACCGTGCTAAGATGAATTTTTCAACTTCTTGAGGATACATAATGTACATATAGCTTTGTGACCGAAACTTTTTTAAAACCAAATATTAAATTGAAGAGTAACTCTAATTTTGTTATTCATCGATTTGATCGAATTGTTGGAATCGGCGGAGGAATCGCAATAGCGGTTAATCGCAGGATCAAACATTCAGTTACGCCGTCTCTTGACACCAAGGTGATCGAGAGTTTGGGTATCGAAGTTGAAACTGATCTTGGTATCATTTTTATTGCTGCAGCCTATTTGCCTTTTCAATGCACTGGCGAGCAAATTAATTTCTTGAAAGGAGACTTACAAAAACTTACAAGAAATCGGTCGAAATTCTTCATAATCGGTGATTTTAACGCCAAGCACCGAGCCTGGAATAATGCTCAAAGCAATTCCAACGATAAACTACTTTTTAATGATTGCTCTGCTGGTTATTATTCAATTTTGTTCCCGAATGGTCCTACGTGCTATTCGTCTGTAAGGAATTCATCAACAATTGATTTGGTTTTGACAGATCAAAGTCACCTTTGTAGCGAATTGATTACACATGCTGACTTTGATTCTGATCATCTTCCAGTAACTTTTTCACTTTCTCAAGAAGCTGTTTCCAATCCCATTAGCTCAGTGTTCAATTATCACAAAGCGAATTGGGAAAGGTACAAAACTTATATTGAAAATAATTTTAATCATGACCTTGATTTACAAAATAAAGCTAACATTGATACGGCATTACAAAATTTAAGTAATTCTATAGTTGATGTTTGAAATTTATCAGTACCAACAATACAGAGACAATTTAATACTCCTATTATTGACGACGATCTTCAACTTCTGATTCGCTTGAAGAATGTTCGAAGACGTCAATATCAACGTTCTCGTGATCGTGCTATGAAATGTATCTATCAGGATCTACAAAAAGAAATTAAGCATAGATTCACACTCCTAAGAAATGAAAATTTCGCGAAAGAGGTTGAACAAATCAAGCCAAATTCCAAACCTTTCTGGAAACTTTCCAAGGTTCTTAAGAAGCCTCAGAAACCAATTCCAGCTTTGAAGGAAGGTGACCACATACTTCTTACAAACGAAGAAAAAGCTCAAAAACTTGCTCAACAGTTTGAAAGCGTCCATAATTTTAATCTCAACGTTGTGAGTCCTATTGAAACCGAAGTCTTACAAAAATATGAAAACGTTTCAAATCAAGTATTGCCTCTAGACGATATTGTTGAAACAAACTATGATGAGATCAAATCCATCACGAAAATGTTAAAAAATATGAAA
This sequence comes from Topomyia yanbarensis, assembly GCF_030247195.1. Taxonomy (NCBI): domain Eukaryota; kingdom Metazoa; phylum Arthropoda; class Insecta; order Diptera; family Culicidae; genus Topomyia; species Topomyia yanbarensis. The sequence goes on from NC_080670.1 coordinate 117,068,545, forward strand.
GCTCCAGGTTATGATGGAATTTTCAACATTCTTCTTAAAAACTTTCCCGAAATCACAGATACTTGGTCAAAATATTCAACAAATGTTTTGAATTAGCATACTTCCCTGAAAGATGGAAAAATGCCAAGGTTATTCATATTTTGAAGCCAGATAAAAACCCAGCAGAAGCATCTAGCTATCGACCAATTAGTTTACTCTCTTCTATTAGTAAATTATTTGAAAAAAATCATCCTAACTAGAATGATGTCACATATCAATGAGAATTCTATTTTTCTTTCTGAGCAGTTCGGATTTCGTATTGGACATTCTACTCATCAACTTGTGAGAGTAACTAACATGATAAAGGCAAATATCTCAGAGGATTATTCCACTGGAGTTGCTCTTCTAGACATCGAAAAAGCTTTCGACAGTGTTAGGCACAAAGGATTAATTGCCAAAATGTGGGATTTCAATTTTCCAATTTACATAATAAAGATAATTAAAAATTATCTTACTAACCGTACCCTACAGGTTTCTTATCAGAATTGTAAATTTAATAAGCTACCCGGTAAGGCAGGCGTCCCTCAAGGATCAAGCGTCGCACCAATACTATACAATATTTTTACCTCTGATCTTCCAAATCTACCTACAGGCTGTAAAAAGTCACTTTTCTGTGATGATACTAGCATCTCAGTCACTGGTAGGAGTCTTCGTATTATCTGCAGTCGACTACAACAAAGCTTAAATATCTTCAATGATTATCTGAAAAAATGGAAAATTTCCACTAATGCGGCAAAAACACAATTGATTGTGTTTCCGCATAAGCCAAGAGCTTCTTCTCTTAAACCAAATAATAACCATATTATTAAATTTAATGTGGTCAGATCAAGTTAAATACTTGGGTTTGATTTACGATAAAAAACTCACTTTCAAGGATCACATTGAAGGAATCCAAACAAAATGCAACAAATATATAAAATGTTTATACCCATTTATAAATAGAAATTCTAATCTCTGCCTAAAGAACAAACTATTATTTTATAAACAAATATTTAGACATATGCAGTGCCAATCTGGGCAAGTTGTTGTGCTACTAGGAAGAAAACGCTTCAAAGGATTCAGAATAAAATTCTGAAAATGGTTTTGAAGCGTCCCACAGAGGAGTAATTGGGGTCGAATCCTGGCCAAAATTATTTGTTGCTGCAATTGTTGTTATTATGCCTTAATATGAACTAAAAATAGACAATTACTAGTTTTTGGAGCAATTTGGCATCTACCCACCTACCAGTGCAGAGGTCAATTTTCTATATCCTTTCAAATACTAGTAATTTCTAGGTGATCTTTGTGAATACATTTATTTTTCCAGTTGCATAAACATTTGATCAGTGGGAAAGGGAGAAGAAAAGGGACGCCTGTGCATATTTTCATAGAGATACATGTTGGCAAACATAATATTTGGCCCTACAGCATTTCGGTGTACCTCAAATTAGTCAAAATTTCAATATTTTCAAATCGCTTGGTATTGGTGGATCGGACAAGATCGGAAGAGTTCGAATATTTTTTGTATAGCTGAAGTCTTGTATTGTAATACTGCTTCAGCAACTTTGCCGGATCTAGCCGTATAATGTAACTTTTTTATAATTCAAATTTGGAATAAAATGTTAAAACAAGGAATTTTTTTAAGTTGGTGCAATACACAGCAAGTTTACTTTTTTAGTTAGTTTTAAGCTGAAGATAAACAAACGGTTGTGTTGAACTACGTTTGTAATAATATTATCTTATTTAATACAGTCATCATCACTAGAAAGCGATTTTGCTGAATATATAACGAAAACGATTAAAATATCCCTTAAAATATCACCATTTGGCATACATGCAAAAATTCTTTAACAATTTTTGATATACTCCTAATTTTGCCACGTTATACAGTAGGTTCGTAGGTATGCAAAAAAAAATATAACGAAACAAAAAAATCGAAAAAAAATATTTTGGTTTTTGGCCAAGAATTTGTTCTAGTTACTCCTCTGTGCGTCCTCCCTGGTTTAGCACAAATGAGTTGCACAGTCTCGCAAACATAGAGACATTAGAAATTATGACGAACAGTATCATAAGCAACTTCCGACAAAAATCGTTGCAATCTTGAATTGCAACGATTAGCTTTCTTTATACTTTAAAAGTTAGTTTATAAGATTTGTTTAGCTCCTTAATCACAGGAAAAGTAGGTTTAAAACATCTTACTGAAAAAAATACTTATCTGCGAAAGCATATTATAACGTAATAATGATTAACTGAATCATGTAAGCAATAGGGATGAAAAGTCACCACTTGTGGCTGAACACCCAATATACTAAATTAGAAATGCAATGCAACGATTAGCTTTCTTTATACTTTAAAAGTTAGTTTATAAGATTTGTTTAGCTCCTTAATCACAGGACAAGTAGGTTTAAAACATCTTACTGAAAAAAATACTTATCTGCGAAAGCATATTATAACGTAATAATGATTAACTGAATCATGTAAGCAATAGGGATGAAAAGTCACCACTTGTGGCTGAACACCCAATATACTAAATTAGAAATGCAATGCAAACAAAACAATATAATCAAATAGAAAATAATATATAAAAAAATTGATATACTTAAGGGTTTACATGTTGCAGATAGAGAAAATTCATAAATTTTCAGCTACACAATACTACAAAAGCTTCTTAAACAACTGTTCCTAAAGATGTAAATTATAAAGCATTTGAATTTTTTTAATAGAAGTGACGGGAGATCATTGAAAAGTTTCATGAAAAAAAAATTCAGTAATGATAATGATTTTCCCTAACAGGTTTCGAGAGTTTTCTATTTGTTCTTTGACATTAGGATTAGGGATAATAATTCAGATCAGGGATACTACTGGGAAGTCATTTTTAGGAAAGTCGATATCGAAGTGAAGTTTGCACAATGTACGCATGCACTTCAGAGGTGGCGAGATATCAAGAGCTGAAATTTCAGTGCTTAGTTCTCATCCGCGTTGGGAATTCGAGTAAACGCTATTGAGTATGAACTTCAAATCTATTCGAAAATTTGTTTTTCGAATTTTTTGACTCAGCACAACATATATAACCCCTTTAGGAAATTTCAGTTTTTCCTATACAATGTATTGATTGAAGAATTTATATATGTTATTAATTGATCATTAGCAATAATTCGTTTTTATTTCTATTTTAAAGGCCATTTTTCCGCTTTTCCATTAAATAAGTTTAACCTATGAGATTTCTTGCAATAATATTGTGCTATGCTAATTTGAGCTATTTTCTGAGTCCTGCCACTATCCCATGTAGAATGTGTTATCAAAAACATCGCGAAGCATCAAGTCTAAATGTTCTCAATCGATATAATACCCGAAGAATGCGATATAAGTTATAAGAAATGTATCATCACACTGTTAGGTGGATTAAAAGTGTTTTTATTTTCAAAAAAAATAAAAAAAGCTCTATCTGAAACTAGAACTTCTTGAGAATATTCTTTCAAATTTTCGTAGAGATCCGAGCAATAGATCGAAAGTTATAGCGCTTTAGAGCACGCTTCGCCTTAGAAGGGTAGTGGTGACTTGAAATTTTAAACGCGATTTTTTTGAAGCGTTGTTTTTCCAAAAATGACTTTTCCGTGATCACGATTGCCGAAAATTGTTCAACCGATCTTCTTCATTTTGTCCTCAATTGTTCGTAATTAATTTTTCTCGTACCTTAACGATTCCTTTTTTATGCATAAATTTTCAAATTGTTGATAAAAATGTTCTAACACAATTTTTAGAAATCAAAACATTGTTTTTTTTTTGGAAAAACGTTCCACTAAGCAGAAAAAAACAAGTTTTTCCACTAATCGTTAAGGTACGAGGGATACTACAATACTAATGAAATATTTTGAGTTTTAGGATTTCAGTTGATCTGCTGGACATCACCTACCATAACTCCGTCAACTATTATTATATTTTTTTTGTTGGAGACGAACCACTGCGATTAGTATTTAGATTTATTGTGGTAAACTATTAATATATTTTTATAAACTAATGCTTGTATTTTTCACTAAAATTGTACTATCACAAAACTATATTTTTGATGTTCATTCCTACATACTTTTAAAAAGAAATCAAACTCTCTTCAATTTTTTCTCGCAAGAAGGTATGTAACCCCTTAACCGTTATGTGTCTGACAGGGCACCTGTCTGAATTTAATCCATGAAATTTCAGTGTTATTCCCAAGCAGGAAATTGGTATTTAATGGCATTTTAGAACAGCGCTTCTCAACCTTTTTCTTTCCTTGGATCCCAACGTAATCACCCAGGGTTGTTGCGGACCCCCACGGCTTAACATCCATTGTACTATCCAAATATATTATTTTCAGTCTGTTACAAAAAATTCTTTAGCTTCGAAATCGCCCCTGATGATTTTTAGTATTTGACAGGTCAGCCTAGTTAGCGAGCGGCGTTTTAGTGGTACAGGATCGCCGTCGGGGGACTCTAATTGTAAGGGAGTTTTTGTTCCCCGGCTAATCGCAAAGGATTCTAAGCGCCCGCCCCTCTCACTGTAGAGGATAAACCGAACGAGCGTTGCTCTCCTCTACAGCTAAAAGCCAAGGAGAGGGAAGCAGGTAGGGCAATGACCTTGCCTGGCAAGAACACTGCGGCTTCTTCCGGGATTCTTTGCGGGGAGTAAAAAATCCGGTGATTCGTCATCACCGTCGCTAGGGAGGTTACAACAAAGGAACAAAGCTCACCTACCTAGCTAAAAGACAAGAACCGCTGCTGGAGCAGCCAACGATACCAGCAGGAGAACACGGCCGTTGGAGTCCCGGCCGGTCAGATAAAACCTTCGCCTTCCCGCCATCGTCAGAAGCAGCTGATCAGCTTCATCGACAGAGGGCAGCAAAAAGAAGATTTGGTGGAATAAAAGTCGGTAAATTTAGATTTGTTTTTACCTTTTTGTTTGTATACGAAAATCCGAAATTCTGATAGAAGCACCTAGGCCGTCCTGACAAGAAGGGTCCACCGGGCAAACAAGAACCCGAGTAGTGGCATAACCGCAACTTACAAATGTTACGTATAAGTCATACAAAAATTATAAACCTCCAAACATGTTTTGGATAATGGAAATCAGATCAATAGAACAAGCCCTGTTCTTGCCGTTAGAAAAAAAACATTGTTTTCGTGAAAAACGTCAGCCGCTATTTTAAATTTTCGAATGAAAAAATCATTTTCTGATTATCGATAAATAACGAATAAAAGATCAAAACCAAAAGTTCTTATATTTCTTCATTTTTCCACAAAACATTCTCAAATATTGCTTTGCTTTTCCGCCGAATTCAGGAGAAGGTTCCCTTAGAAACATATCTTAGTTCTTCAATCAACTGCATTTTCCTTAAGTGCGGGGCCAAAAAAATTTTTTTTCTTTGAATCTATTTAAAAGTCATACTTTCAATAGCACTTACTCAAATTTCCAACGCAACTGAGAACTAAGAACTGAAATTGCAGCTCTTGATATCATGCTACCTCTAAAGTGCATGCGTGTATAGTTCAAATTTTACTTCGATATCGACTTTTTTTTAAAGTGACTTTCCAGTAGTATCTTAGGTTTGAACTATTATTGCTAATCCTAATTTCAAAGAACATATTTAAAAAGAACTCTCAATTCTTGTCACGGAAAATCATTATCATTACTGGAACATTTTTTCGCGAAACTCTTCGACAAACTTCCGTCCTCCGCGCTAGTGCACTGGGTTCACGTTGATCTGAAAATCTAGCGAAATCGTCTTAAGCGGGTCTGATTCAGAGCCATTCGCGCGATTTAAATCTGGGTAGGTTAAATCTATAAAGAATACTAAAAACTAACGTCTATTCTATAATATTCAGTTCAGCAATTCGAGAGATCATACTCATCGCATGCCATGAAAATTAAACTGCGTTGTGGAGCGACGGTCTTACTCCGTTTGTTAAAAAATAATAGAATTTAAAATTGTCAAATACTTTATAATTTTTACAACCTTATTAGGGAAAGTTTTTTTTAATGTAGAATACATTTAAGCTTTCAATATAGGGGTCCCGTTTCAAAATATCGGCTGCAGCGCCGCGTCAAATTTTGAACGTTAATAACTTTTATCATACTTAACAGAATGATTTGATTTTTAGGCCAATTTGTCGAAAATATGTTCCTCTATGCTGTATTAAAATTTGAAGTATGTATAACATGCACTAATAACAAAAAAATTGTGTTTTAAAAAATCTTTCGAAAACGACTCGGAAAAATGAAAATTTTCAGCCCATCCCGCACAGAGCCGTCACTATGGTGAACCAACCGAACAATAAAATAATGAAAAGTTTATATATAGGTCCACTACATGTTTGTACACGCCTCTAAGGTCGTAACCAAACCGAGCTTATCGATTTTATTGCTTTTGATTTTTTATTTTGATTTAAGTTAAACAGTGCGGTCGAGCGTGTTGCTCCCGCAACAAATTGGAACAAACAGAAGGATCACCCTCCGAATACGAATCTTATGGGGAAGAGGAACGTACATCTGATTCGGAGACAGATAATGTTATGGTCGATCCACTTCCTCACAATGTCTCACAGCCCCCCTCCCCCCCCTGAGTCAAGGTTTACCTGGATGGATCCGCTGGTCCTTGGGTGGTATACTTTCGGCCAAAAAATAAACCGTTAAACAGCATAACTGTTGCACGGGAGCTGACAAAACGTTACTCGGCCGTAACCGAGATTAAAAAGGTTCAGTCAGATAAACTGCGCGTAGTCGTCACTGACTTGAAACAGGCCAATGATATCGTTAGCAATAGCCTCTTTACGCTGGAGTATCGCGTCTACATCCCTACTCGTGATGTGGAGATCGACGGTGTGGTAAGTGATGCGGGTCTAACTGTCGATGATCTGATGAATGATGGGGCTGGCCGCTTTAAGGACCCTAACCTTCAATCAGTTAAGATTTTGGAGTGCAAGCAATTGCACTCAAAGTCCATCGAAGATGGTAATTACTATCCATCAGACTCGTTTCGCGTAACCTTCGCCGGATCTGTACTTCCGAGCTATGTTGAAGTGGGAGGAGCTCGTCTACCTGTACGCCTGTTTGTACCGCGGGTCATGAATTGTTCCAATTGCAAGCAGCTAGGTCACACGGCCACCTACTGTAGCAACAAGCAACGGTGCGGTAAATGTGGGGAACGCCATGCGGATGATACTTGCAGTAGGCCCGCTGAGAAGTGTGTTTACTGTGGGGAGAATCCGCATGCACTTTTGACATGCCCAACGTACAAACTTCGCGCGGATAAACTGAAGCGATCCGCCAAAGATCGCTCCAGACGCTCTTACGCAGAAATGCTTAAAAGAGCTGTTCCACTTATCTCCGAAAACCCATTCGCTCTCTTGCCAACTGACGATAATGCCTCTAACGACCCTTGCGAGGGGCATTCTTTGGCTCCGCTTGGAAACTCTAGGAAAAGACCTAATCAAAACTCACCTGAATTTCCTCGTAAGGGTTCTAGGTTGTCCCAAACAAAGGTACAAAATAAAAATAATTCATCAACTGGAAGTGCTGGTACAAATCCGAAGATAATACCTCCTGGTTTTGGGAAATTGAGATACAACCAGGAGCTCCCAGCACCCCCCGGGGCACCAAAAATCCCAAGTGCTCCAATTTTACAGTCAGAAACTCAACCTAAAATGGGATTCCTTAAATTTTCTGACATTGTGGACTGGATATTCACAGCTTTCAACATTACCGATCCTATGAAAAGCTTGCTGGTTGCTATTCTACCAACAGTAAGAACATTTTTAAAACAGTTGACTGAACAATGGCCCCTCCTTACAGCGATCGTATCCTTCGATGGCTAACTTATTACACGGAATCAGGGATCTGATAACTGTTTTACAGTTGAACTGCAGAAGTATTATCCCCAAAATTGATTCATTAAAACACTTGCTAAATTACAATCATTGTGATGCATTTTCCCTATGTGAAACATGGCTAACTTCTAATATAAACCTCAACTTCCACGATTTTAACATTATCCGCTTCGATCGAAAAGACTCATATGGGGGGGTACTTTTAGGGATCAAAAAGTGCTACTCCTTCAATCGAATCAACCTCCCTTCGACGCCAGGCATTGAAGTTGTCGCTTGTCAAACAACAATCAAAGGCAAAGATCTTTGCATTGCCTCTATTTACATTCCTCCTAGGGCCATGATGGGATATCGAAGATTCTCCAACGTGATTGAACACCTTCCCTCGCCCCGCCTGCTTCTTGGAGACTTTAACTCTCACGGTACGGGGTGGGGCTGTCTATACGACGATAATCGATCTTCGACAATTCAAGACCTTTGTGACAACTTCAATATGACAATACTGAACACAGGGGAAATGACACGGATTCCTAGACCACCTGCGCAAGCAAGTGCACTGGACATATCTTTATGCTCGACATCACTACGGTTAGATTGCAAGTGGAAGGTGATATCTGATCCCCACGGTAGTGACCACTTACCAATTGTAATTTCAATCACCACTGGTTCAAGACCATCGGCACCAATCAATGTTCCCTATGACCTCACACGAAACATTGATTGGAAGAGCTACGCTGCTGAGATATCCAAAACTATCGATTCAACACAGGTACTTCCCCCGGAGGAAGAATATAAGTTTTTGTCCAACTCGATTCTCGATACCGCGATTCAAACTCAGACGAAACGAGTACCCGACGTGAACACCCAAAAACGTTCTCCCAACCCGTGGTGGGACAAAGAGTGCTCAGACGTGTACGCGGAGAAAGCTGCCGCGTATAAAACCTTCCGGAACGACGGGTTAGTTGCTAGTTATCGAGTGTACGCGATATTAGAAAAGCGAATGAAAAATTTAATGAAAGCTAAGAAACGCAGTTACTGGCGCCGGTTTGTCGACGGGTTAACAAGAGAAACATCGATGAGTACTCTTTGGGGCACGGCCCGACGTATGCGAAACCGAAACAGTACTAACGAGAGCGTGGAATATTCAAACCGTTGGATATTCGATTTCGCCAAGAAGGTTTGTCCGGATTCCGCCCGGCACAGAAAATCTACCGCGCCGCGTCGCCTTACAATACCGCGAACGAAACACCGTTTACGATGGTGGAGTTCTCACTTGCTCTCTTATCATGTAACAATAAAGCCCCGGGGCCAGACAGAATCAAATTCAACTTGTTGAAGAATCTGCCAGACTCTGCCAAAAGACGCTTGTTGAATTTATTTAATAGGTTTCTTGAGGGTAACATTGTCCCACATGACTGGAGACAGGTGAGGGTCATCGCCATCCAAAAACCAGGAAAACCAGCCTCCGACCACAATTCGTATCGTCCGATTGCAATGCTTCCTGTATCCGGAAATTATTCGAAAAAATGATTTTGTTTCGCCTCGATAATTGGGTCGAAACAAATGGCTTACTGTCAGATACACAATTTGGCTTCCGCAAAGGCAAAGGGACGAACGATTGCCTTGCGTTGCTCTCAACAGAAATTCAAATGGCATGTGCTAACAAAGAGCAGATGGCATCAGTATTCTTGGATATTAAGGGGGCTTTCGATTCAGTTTCGATCAACATTCTTTATGAGAAGTTGCACCAGCATGGTCTTTCGCCAATTTAAAATAACTTTTTGCTAAACCTGTTGTCTGAAAAACAAATGCATTTCTCGCATGGCGATTTATCGACATCACGATTTAGCTACATGGGCCTTTCCCAGGGCTCATGTCTAAGCCCTCTCCTCTACAATTTTTACGTGAATGACATTGACGAATGTCTTGTCAATTCCTGCACGCTAAGGCAGCTTGCAGATGACGGAGTGGTCTCTATTACAGGTCCTAAAGCCGTCGACTTGCAAGGACCACTGCAAGATACCTTGGACAATTTGTCTGCTTGGGCTCTCCAGCTGGGTATCGAGTTTTCCACGGAGAAAACTGAGCTAGTCGTATTTTCTAGAAAGCGTGAACCAGCGCAACTACAGCTTCAATTAATGGATCAAACTATTGCTCAGGCTTCAACATTCAAATATCTCGGGGTATGGTTCGACTCTAAAGGTACCCTGGGGACGTCACATTAGGTATCTAAAACAGAAGTGCCAACAAAGGATCAACTTTTTCCGTACAATAACTGGAACATGGTGGGGTGCCCATCCAGGAGACCTAATCAGGCTGTACCAAACAACGATATTATCAGTGTTGGAGTACGGATGTTTCTGCTTTCGCTCCGCTGCGAACATACACTTCATCAAACTGGAGCGAATCCAGTATCGTTGCTTGCGTATTGCCTTGGGTTGCATGCACTCGATCCATACGATGATTCTCGAAGTGCTGGCGGGCGTTCTTCCGCTGAAAAATCGATTTTGGGACCTCTCATATCGATTGTTCATTCGATGCGATATTCTGAACCCATTGGTGATTGCAAATTGCGAATGGCTTGTCGAGCTTAATTCTCAGACCCGATTCATGTCCTTGTACTTCGATTACATGGCACAGAACATCAATTCATCTACGTATAACGTCAACCGTGCTCATCTCTTAGATACTTCTGATCCAACTGTATTTTTCGATACATCCATGAAGGAAGAGATTTGTGGAATTCCGGATCATATTCGCCCACAAGTGGTCACAAATATTTTCTATAACAAATACCATCAAGTCGACTGCGCCAAAATGTTCTACACTGACGGATCAATTCTCGACGGGTCCACAGGCTTCGGTATCTTCAACGAAAATCTTGCTGCCTCATTCAAACTCAATGATCCTGCTTCAATTTACGTCACAGAATTAGCTGCCATTCAGTATACTCTCGGGATCATTGACACCCTGCCCTCAGACCATTACTTCATCGTTTCGGATAGTCTCAGCTCCATTGAGGCCATCCGTGCGGCGAAGCCTGGAAAGCACTCACCGTATTTCCTGGGGAAAAATACGGGAATATCTGAGTGCTTTATCTGAAAAATCTTACCAGATTACCTTGGTTTGGATCCCGTCACATTGTTCTATTGCGGGCAATGAGAAGGCGGACTCTTTAGCCAAGGTGGGCGCATTAGAAGGCGACACTTACGAAAGACCAATTTGCTTCAACGAATTTTTCAGTATCTCTCGTCAGAGGACGCTCGATAGTTGGCAAACCTCATGGAGCAATGGGCATCTGGGACGGTGGCTACATTCCATTATCCCGAAGGTATCAACGAATGCTTGGTTTAAGGGGTTGGATGTGAACCGGGACTTTATTCGTACGATGTCAAGGATCATGTCCAACCATTACTCGTTTGACGCGCATCTCCGTCGTATAGGGCTTGCTGAAAGTAATCATTGTGTTTGTGAGAACGGCTATTACGACATCGAGCATGTTGTTTGGCTGTGCGCAGAGTACTGTGTTGCCAGGTCCCAACTAATAGATTCCCTTCGGGCCCGAGGTAGATCACCTTATGTGCCAGTCCGGGACGTCCTGGCAAACCGTGACCACCCCTATATTTTTCTTATCTATATCTTTTTGAAAACCATTGATGTCCAAGTTTAATACATTTTCCCCTCTCTCATTCACAGTAGAATCTCACCAACCTATCCCTGTATTTACAATATGGCATTGCTTCACGAGTCTTCGGTGCATACCCTTCTTGATAACCGTCTACCCAGAACATCATGACATACCTCACATGCAGATGATATAGAGAACATCATGACCGCATCAGAGTGCCAATAATTATCCACAATATCGACCCTCCCCTCGCCCCTGCGATTACAGGCTGGAAACTACAACACTACAACAAAGTGTGCATATCCGCCACAATGATCAATCAGCAAACGACGATGTCAATTACTCAATATGTATCCCACTTCCTACCTTTTTCCTTTACTTACATAAGAGGGGAGCAAGCCGCCCCTAAATACGGCTTTCCCTTCCCCCACTAACATGAGACATGTAATTAAAAAATGAATTATCGGCCTCGTTAAGCTAAAGCATTTGGGCCTAAATAAACGTATTTAAGATAAAAAAGATGGGTGGGTAATGTCTGCGACATAACCGGAGAGATGTAGAATACATAAGGAACACGTTCTTCAAATATGTTGATACTCATTAGGATTTTCGGACAAAAGCTGATTTGGGCGAGGAATATTTCAAATTATTCTTTACAAAAATGATGGTGGTCCTGAAAAGGACCGGTTTTGTTGGCGTTGTTGGTCTTGGTGAGGGAGATGGCTAACGATGAAATTAATTGTTAGCATGAGGAAGTCGCGTAGTACTGGCCAATGGAAGAACAGATAATAATTGATTCCTGAAAATCAATTTTTCTTTATTCATGTAAATTATACATACACACAAATCTAACAGAAGATTCCTGATCATATATCTGAATCATTAGTGCGAACATTGTGTAATTTGGTTAAGTACAATGAAAGTTACAAACTTTCCAAACTCGACCTTCTGTTCATTCAGAAATATTGAAATGGGGTGTCGTGGTCACAATAAAAAAAGATGGGTGGGTAATGTCTGTCACATAACCGGAGCGTCGTGATTTCAATCCGAGACGTTAATTTAAATCTAATAATATTCAACAGAATCACGTTTGAATGGGAAATTTTCAAATAATTCTCTATGGTAATAATGGTGGTTCTGAAAAGAACCTTTGGTATCGGCGTTGGTGTTGATGGTGATGCGCTGGATCGTTGGATATTTTTGGCGTGATAGTTACGTGCCTGGCGAACTGTTTTGTAGCCTCGAACAAAACGACAAGACTGGCTTCTTCGGGTACCATTACGGCTGAACTTAATAAGCTTAGCTCGACTTTGAAATCCTGCACAATCTCACGAATCAGACACTGGTAGGGCCATTTTGTTTGCTACTAGCACGGAGCTGCACAAAAAATCATTTAATGCAGTTAGTTCACGGGGGCTGCCAAAAAGCTTGAATAGAAGCATGTGACTTCAACGTTTCTCTTAAACACATGCAACAACACATTCGTTTTGGTAATACTGATAATAACAGTAGAAAGGAATGGAAAAGCAGTGCACGAAACGAGCGAGAGGATAATTTAAATTTTTGTTCCGTGTGCAAGCTACTTCTTTCCACCCAACGTATTATGTTGCTTGTTGAAAATTTGCTACACACCTTAAAATAAAAGTTTCAGTTTAACTCTCACTAGAACACAATTGATTGGTCCTGAAAAGAACCGTTGCTTTTATTGTAATTTACGCCCACTCCCACAAACCGACCAAGTAGGCATCAGTGGCTTCATTACGGCTGAGTTTTGTAAGCGTAGCTCGACTTTGAAGTAATACACAACCTTACGAACCAGACGCTGGAATGTTAGCCAGCGGATTAGTTGCTCCGTTGCCCTTTAGTTGGGGCGAAATACTAGCATGGCGACAGTTCCTGATCGGTAGTTGGTTGCGATGGGCCACCAGTAGCTGGGGCACTTTTGCGGACCGTCATCATCGCCAACTGCTTTCCTCCGGTGGACTGGCTGCTTGCTAGTGCTTGAACGAATACGAATGATGAGAAAAACCGACCGACCAATATTCATATATGAAAACACGAGAAAGCACTACTATCGCTCTCCCGCTCGTTTTCGTGCCATTCCTGTGCCTTTCCTTTCCGTTCGGCTACCAATACTAGCATAACCAAAACGAATATTCTGTCTTTCCATCGCCTTCAATCTAGTGGCCAGTGCTAGCAAACTTGCATGTTCAGTTTTTCAATAACAACATCCAAACAATATTTTCAAAGAATGTTGCAGATTTGAAAAGAAGGAAGGAAAAGATTTTCACAAATTTAAATTCTTTCGTGTTATTTGTTAGCGCTGATAAAGGCTATTTAGTTTGCTACTAGCAAGGAGCTGCACAAACAAATCGATTTATGCAGTTAATCAACGGAGGCTGCCAAAAAGTTCGAATAAAAGCATGCGACTAGTGTACTTTGCACGTTCTATATTTTATCAATACTAGAGAGGATCAATAAAATAATTCAAATTGTAATAGCGACATGCAATTGTGGCAACACTGGTCATGAGATGGTGGGGGAACACGCACATTCGTTTTAGTTATGATGGTAGTAGCAGCAGAAAGGAATGGAAAAGCAGTGCACGAAAACGAGCGAGAGAAGATAATTTAAATTCTCTTTCTTTCTTTCCACACATCGTATTTCTTATATTGCTCTCTGAAAATTATTTGTTATACACCATAAAATGTAAATTTCAGTTTAACTCTTATTAGAACACAATTAATTGGTCCTGTAAAGAACCGTTTATTGTTTTATTGCGGGAGCATAATTCAGACGCACTCCCCGCGGACACTATTTTGCATTCTCGAACAAACCGACCAAGTAGGCATCGTTGGCTTCTCGGGGCATCATTACGACTGAGCTTTGTAAGCGTAGCTCGACTTTGCAGTCCTGCACAATCTCACGACCCAGACGCTGGAACGATAGCCTACTCTGTTGCCCTTTAGTTGGGGCGAAATTCTTGCAGGGCGACAGTTCCTGATCGGGTTGCGATGAGTCACCAGTAGCTGGGGCACTTTTTCCGCCGTCGTCATCGCCGACTGCTTTTCTTCGGTGGACTGGCTGCTTGCTAGTGCTTGAACGAATACGAATGATGAGAAAAACCGACTGACAGATATTTATATAATCGCGCTAATATGCACAACTATCGCTTTCTCCCTCGTTCTCGTGCCGTGCATGAGCCTTTCCTTTCCGTCCGGCTTCTAATGGCCTAACCAAAGGAATATGCCGTCTTTCCCCCACCAAGTGCTCTCGTCAAGCAACCCAATGCGAATAACCATACGAACAAACATATAGTGGACCTATATATAAACTTTTCATTATTTTATTGTTCGGTTGGTCTACCATAACGACGGCTCTGTGCGGGATGGGCTGAAAATTTTCACTTTTCCGAGTCGTTTTCGAAAGATTTTTCAAAACACATTTTTTTTGTTATTAGTACATGTTATACATACTTCAAATTTTAATACAGCATAGAGGAACATATTTGCAACAAATTGGCCTAAAAATCAAATCATTCTGTTAAGTATGATAAAAGTTATTAACGTTCAAAATCTGACGCGGCGCCGCAGCCGATATTTTGAAACGGGACCCCTATATTGAAACCTTAAATGTATTCTACATTAAAAATATATCCTCAGAAAATGGGATGTACCTATTACTGTGAATAATAAATACAGACCCGTTTTTATCGCCTCCATGGTGTATTTTAGGCTGACAAAATAGGGACATTAACTAAATCGAGACATTTTTTTCTTCATAATAAACTGAAGCTCTTAAAATATTCTTCCTTTCCCTTGGTGTAGTCTAATAACTATTTCTGATTATTTAATATAGTCTTCTAGCGCAAAAATTTAAAAAAAATGATTTTTTTATTTTTGCATATTGGCATCTTTAAGATAAAGAAAACATGGTCAAGAAAGGATTTACTCAAATTCAGCCTTGTTTGTCTGCTAGAGCCCATCAAACACATTTTCATATGAGGTTGATAAAATTGGGGCTGATCAAATCGGGTGTTCAACGTATTATTTATTTATTTCGGTTTGGTGGGGATTTGGTGAAAATCTAACTTACTGCCCAAATGGCATAATTACGAAACCGCCATCTTTGAAATTTTAAAATTATGGAGAAACAGTTTTTCAAAAAATTGTAACAGAGTTCCTGTCTTTAGCGAATTTGTTGAGACTTTCATTTAAAACAACTTTATTGTGGGCATGAATACTACGTATATGGAGTATACCGAGTTATAAAATGATAGTTACGAAATGTTCCTTAATTTAGTTTTTTTTTTCTAAAATAACTTTCTATTGTGAGCTTCACAAACTCAAGCTTTCGATAAAATGTAAATTTTATCGTTTATAAACAGTAGAAGAGATTTATCATAAACAGTGGAATCATAATAATTTAATTTAAAATTAAATAGAAATAGCCTAAAATATGAACACACGGAGCCTTCATGTCTTCAACAAAGTAGTTTGTAATAGCACTCCCCAAAATTTTGCTGAAGACATTAAGTCTGGAACTAAATTTGTTTGAAGAGTAAATTTGCCATAAATACTTCTTGGAGGATATAACGCCAAAATTATTTTATCAAATGATGTGCTGTTTAACGTTTGTAAAATAGAAGATACTAAATTTGCGGAACAGAAAATGCCATTTTTCATAAATTCCCCCACTTTTGGAAGGTGGTTTTCTCGTTATTAATTCTATAACCTTTTCGTCTCAAATCGACGCATTCCTAAAATAAAAATATGTTCAACAAATGTTGGACGAAGTAATGCAATTTTTCGATGCTTTTCATGTCTATCAAATCAGGTTAATTAATATTTGTTTACATCATTTATTTGACACAGTTCTGTGCTCTCGCTCAATAGAGCTGTGAGTCCTTTCTGTATTTACAGTACTGCTTACTGAATTTGTTATTACGAGTGAAGATATTCTTTCTCTTAGGGAATTCATTTGCCGATTCTCCATCTGCTACTTGAGGGTCAGTTAGTCCGCTTTCCATACACCTATCATACTCGTTCACACTGTCATCGCTAATGATGTTTTGGGGACACTATTGTATGTTTTTGTTTGTCCGGTGGTCTTACGGGACTTGTTTGTCATCTGCTTATTTGCTGGTAGTACTGTGTGTTGGTTTAGAGGAACCAGACTCAGTCTTTATGGAGCAAGTACTCGTTGCTGCCTGAACAGCGGCTACTATTCATACGACGAATTGTGATATAATTAAAAATATTAAAGAGTGTAGGCTAAATTTGAGTGCAGTTTAAGATCTTCAATGGTGTGCCGTTCGATTTTATAACTGGCACGTAGGAATCTGTTCTTGATTGGTATATAGTGTGGTTTGTGTAGTGATAGTCCGATGTGTTTTGAGTTGTGTAACATGTGGAGAGGGAATAGGTCTTTCGAACTAGACCCTTACGATAAGAACACCATCAGGAAAACCAACAACAAAAATTTGCAAGTATCAGGTGTAACAAGTTTACTTTTTTTCCGTATTTTGTAATTGGTTCACTGGAGGTACGCGACGCTAAGTCGTGTAGCCGTACCTCTATCTTATAAGCTATTAATTCTATAACGTTTTCGTTTCAAATCGACGAATTCCCAAAATAAAAATATTTTCAGCAAATGTTGAGAGTGATGCAATTTTTCGATGAATAGTTCTAAGTTTCATAGACATTAAAGCAATTCCAGTTTCGCTTCTTATTAAAAAATGACCCTAATCCATATTGCAGTAAACCTTTTCAAAACTGAACTCAATATGATAGGAAATTATGATTATGATTATGATTGATTTCAGAACTCTGGAATGAATTTCTATTGGAATGTTTTAGGCAGGTATTTGATATTGATATTACTAGACAACTGTGAGATCAAGACAAATAGATCAGTTACAGATCAGGATCGCATTCCCACAATTTTTCAAAGGTCCTCATGATGTTTCAAACAATAGGTTATCAATGTACTGATCTGATAATTATCATTGTAATATTGAATTAAATCAGGCAGCAACAATTTTTTTTTAATTTGAAATATGTATTTGATGTCTTCAGTAAAGTTATTCGCAAAGCTACAAATTTGCTGAAGGCATTATATCAATATAATCACTTCCAAGAAAATTTGTGAAAATATCTTACTCTTAGGGGGATTACTCAGTAAAATTACAATACTAAAAGAAATGGCATATTGTATGCTTTAAATTCTCCGAAGATACTATTGACCTAAAATAATCCGTTTTGATGCAAATAATACATTGAATGTTTTTGGTCTTATTTCTGGCTATGGGAAATGATAAAAATCTTTCGTCTGCATTTAATGTTAAATATCTCTTTTGATAATAGTCCGATTTCAACAACAATAGTTCGTTCGAAAGGTATTCGTATACCTTTTCTAAAAATAGATAAATTGTTCAGTTATGTTGTCAATTTCGCCAGCAAATTGCAAAAAACGCGATTTATGCGCCTTCAAACATTCATATCTTGGAAACTAAACATCAGAATCAAAAACCATTTAATATATTAATAGTTCTGTCTGGGTGATAGGCCTTTCATTTTAACTTGGTTTGGATAAGATCGGCTCAGCCATTGCTGAGAAACACGAATGAGAGTTTGTCCGTTACATACACACAGACATTGTCCCAAATAGTCGAGCTGAGTCGATTGGCATTTAAGACTCAGCCCTCCGGGCCTCGGAAAAAATCTTGAAAGTTTGAGCGAATTCTATATATTTCTTTTCTAAGAAATGTAAAAAGAGACGTTTTCATTACCATCAGCTTAAACTAGTAACAAATATAGATTGCTATAACAACAACAAATGGTCACTTAAGATTAATGCTGTTTCATCAAATCCATGAAACATTTATCGTACTTCACCTGCAGTTAAAGTGATTGGCGATTTTCGATATCTTTGCAAATATTCTATTTTATTTTACATCACCATCAATCTTCACAAATTAAGTATTGGTTACTTTCAAATAGATATCTCGACCATTTAAAATTACGTATCCGACATTGTTCAAATTTTATATGTCATTAATTGTACACCAAGGGACATTGGCAGTTTACTTGGAAAATTGTTTTTCTTTTTTGAGATAGTGCAATGCTACGTGTCTTTGAAAACAGCTTTCTGTTGCGACGAATTCAATCGGCGCGTGCGATACTAAATCCAAACAACCGCCGAAAACGTGCATTATCCAGTTTGAATGTGCAGAAATCATCAACGGTAACTGCAACAGTACAACAAATTGTATGTTGTGCTTACAGCTGCGCTACGATAAAATAAGCACTCATAATGGGAAAAGCACGGGTAATATTTGTCAATCTTACATCACCTGAATATGACGCAGGTAAAACCGTCATACTTTGGTGAACACATTAACTACAAAAATGTCTCCCAAAGCGCTAGAAGTATTGACGCGCGAATTCACTGTGTGTATCACGTTCAGAAAGCGAAAGCTTCTTTGAACTCCAACGCCTGCTCGTTTAGGGAGCCATTCGCAGGGCTTCTGGCCGGTTAATCACCAAAATTTTTAAACAGGATATCGCAAATATATTAAAATATTTATCCGGTATATTTTTACATTTGGTAGACATATATGGTAAACTAAGGAACGTTGAAGATTGTTTGCAAAAACCTTGAAACTTTTTGAGAAAAAAATCACTTTTAAAATCATGATATTTTCCAATGTTTTGGGTCATATTTTACTTACAATGTGCCGAATATTCTCAAAGTCTTCTACAACAGACGCTAATTATCAATTCTGATAGAAGCGTAAAGTTATAGGTAATAAATTTAACAAATATGAAGAAAATAGTACAAGAAACGTGAATTTCAGTGAAATTGCTATAACTTTGTTATTTGAAACATAGAGCTGAACTATTTTTGACAGCTTGTCATATTTTTAAACGTTCTAAAATATTACCGAGGACACCAAACCTCTAGGATGCAAAATAAAAAAGTTAACATCGTAGCGCCACGTATGCAGTGAAAATCCAAACTAATTTATATCATCAAAATAAGGCCCAGATAAAATAAAGACACTTTGCTGAACATCGCTACTATAAAAAACGCACACACTAAAAGCGCTAGAGGTTTTGTCTTGCAAATAGTCGTTCCCGCACTACTGAGCACTGATGCAACCTTCTAAAAAAAGTGGAAAAAAGGCAAAATATGTATAAAATACCTAAACTTCGCCCGAATAAACTGAAGCGATCCGCCAAAGATAGCTCCAGACGCTCTTACGCAGAAATGCTTAAAAGAGCTGTTCCACTTATCTCCAAAAACCCATTCGTTCTCTTGCCAACTGACGATAACGCCTCTAACGACCCTTGCGAGGGGCATTCATTGGCTCTGCTTGGAAACTCTAGGGAAAGACCTAATCACAATTCACCTGAACTTCCTCGTAAGGGTCCTAGGTTGTCTCAAACAAGAGTGCAAAATAAAAATAATTCATCAACTGGAAGAGCTGCCACAAATCCGAAGATAATACCTCCTGGTTTAGGGAAATTGAGATACAACCAGGAGTTCCCAGTACTACCCGGGGCACCAAAAATTCCAAGTGCTCCCATTTTACAGTCAAAAACTCAACCTAAAACGGGATTCCTTAAATTCGCTGACATTGTGGACTGGATATTCACAGCTTTCAACATTACTGACCCTCTGAAAAGCTTGCTGGTTGCTATTCTACCAACAGTAAGAACATTTTTAAAACAATTGACTGAACAATGGCCCCTCCTTGCAGCGATCGTATCCTTCGATGGCTAACTTATTAAACGGGATCACGGATCTGATCACTGTTTAACAGTGGAACTGCAGAAGTATTATCCCCAAATTGATTCATTAAAACACTTGCTAAATTACAATAATTGTGATGCCTTTTCCTTGTGCGAAACACGGCTTACTTCTAATATAAACATCAACTTCCACGATTTTAACTTTATCCGCTTGGATCGAGAAGACTCATATGGAGGGGTACTTTTAGGGATCAAAAAGTGCTACTCCTTCAATCGAATCAATCTCTCTTCGACGCCAGGCATTGAAGTTATCGCTTGTCAAACAACAATTAAAGTCAAAGATCTTTGCATTGCTTCTATTTACATGGCTTACTTCTAATAAAAACATCAACTTCCACGATTTTAACATTATCCGCTTGGATCGAGTAGACTCATATGGAGGGGTACTTTTAGGGATCAAAAAGTGCTACTCCTTCAATCGAATCAATCTCCCTTCGACGCCAGGCATTGAAGTTATCGCTTGTCAAACAACAATCAAAGGCAAAGATCTTTGCATTGCTTCTATTTACATTCCTCCTAGGGCCATGATGGGATATCGAAGACTCTCTTACGTGATTGAACACCTTCCCTCGCCCCGCCTGCTTCTTGGAGACTTTAACTCTCACGGTACAGAGTGGGGATGTCTGTACGACGATAATCGATCCTCGACAATTCAAGACCTTTGTGACAACTTCAATATGACAATTCTGAACACAGGGGAAATGACACGGATTCCTAGACCACCAGCGCAAGCAAGTGTACTGGACATATCTCTAGGTTCGAGATCACTACGGTTAGATTGCAAGTGGAAGGTAATATCTGATTCCCATCGTAGTGACTACCTGCCGATTGTAACTGCAATCACCACTCGTTCAAGACCTTCGAAACCAATCAATGTTTCCTATGACCTCACACGAAACATTGATTGGAAGAGCTACGCTGCTGAGATATCCAAAACTATCGATTCAACACAGGTACACGGAGAAAGAGTATAAGTTTTTGCCCAACTCGATTCTCGGTATCGCGATTCAAACTCAGACGAAACGAGTACCCGACGTGAACACCCAAAAACGTTCTCCCAACCCGTGGTGGGACAAAGAGTGCTCAGACGTGTACGCGGAGAAGGCTGTCGCGTATACAGCCTTCCGGAACGACGGGTTAGTCGCTAGCTATCGACTGTACGCGATATTAGAAAAGCGAATGAAAAATTTAATTAAAGCCAAGAAACACAGTTACTGGCGCCGGTTTGTCGACGGGTTAACAAGAGAAACATCGATGAGCACTCTTTGTGGCACGGCCCGACGTATGCGAAACCGAAACAATACTAACGAGAGCGTGGAATATTCAAACCGTTGGATATTCGATTTCGCCAAGAAGGTTTGTTCGGATTCCGCCCGGCAAAGAAAATCTCCCGGCCGCGTCGCCTTACAATACCGCGAACGAAACACCGTTTTCGATGGTGGAGTTCTCACTTGATCTCTTATCATGTAACAATAAAGCTCCAGGGCCAGACAGAATCAAATTCAACTTGTTGAAGAATCTATCAAACTCTGCCAAGAGACGCTTGTTGAATTTATTTAATAAGTTTCTTGAGGGTAACATTGTCCCACATGATTGGAGACAAGTGAGTGTCATCGCCATCCAAAAACCAGGAAAACCAGCCTCCGACCACAATTCGTATCGACCGATTGCAATGCTATCCTGTATCCGAAAGTTATTCGAGAAAATGATCTTGTTTCGCCTCGACAATTGAGTTGAAGCAAATGGCTTACTGTCAGATACGCAATTTGGCTTCCGCAAAGGCAAAGGGACGACTGATTGCCTTGCGTTGCTCTCAACAGAAATTCAAATGGCATATGCTAACAAAGAGCAGATGGCATCAGTATTCTTGGATATTACGGGTGCTTTCGATTCAGTTTCCATCAACATTCTTTATGAGAAGTTGCACCAGCATGGTCTTTCACCAATTTTAAATAACTTTTTGCTAAACCTGTTGTCTGAAAAACAAATGCATTTCTCGCATGGCGATTTATCGACATCACGATTTAGCTACATGGGCCTTCCCCAGGGCTCATGTCTAAGCCCTCTCCTCTACAATTTTTACGTGAATGACATTGACGATTGTCTTGTCAATTCCTGCACGCTAAGACAGCTTGCATATAACGGTGT